>NC_041394.2:119967000-120004500 GCF_900747795.2 Erpetoichthys calabaricus
AACCATTCTATGATCAGCTTCTGGGAACAGAAAGAGGGCACGTGGCGGATGTAAGGCGACTTCCTGACCAACCACAAGCGTAACCTGGCAGGTAACCACCCATACAGTCAGATCGTGATTCAGAAAACGAATGCCATGAATGCAATTACCACGATCTACATACTGTCAAACGAAACACACGCCGTAGCGCGACAGCTGTGAAAAGAGGTTCACAAAAAAACAGATCCTTAAATTGTTATTGGTATATTTTCGATCCGTTTAAAAAGGTTCTCTTTTCTTCTTTAAAAAATTAAAAGCAGTACTTCGCCGCAACGAAGCGCGAGAATTTGGCTATATATATGTGCTTCTCACAATTAGAAGAGGGCACGTGGCGGATTTTAGACAACTTCATGACCAAACATAAGTGTTACCTGCCAGGTAGGGTTACCACTTTTAATACAAAAAAAATAAGGGACGCATACTGCAGCAGGTGCCACATCCCAGTGCTAACACTTTGCAGACTACGTAAAAGACCAATCAAACTAACGATGACATCAAGTATTACCCAATCAAAAGTAGGAAAGGAGGCATCTTCATAAAATGCATGTGGGATGATTTGCATGAGACACTGCTTTAAAAAAGATAAAAAAAATACGGGACAAATCCCGTCCCGTATTGATTCAAAACGGGACGCGCAATTTCTCTCTCAAATACGGGACGATTCCGTATTTTAAAGGACGGGTGGCAACCCTACAATGCCAGGTAACCACCCATACAATCAGATTGTGATTCAGACTAGGAATGCAATGAATGTAATTACCCCGATCTACATACAAGGCGGAAGTCTTGCAACATTCAAAGATGATGGTTTGGGATAAGTACACCATGGAACATAAAGAGCTTATGAAGCCTTGAACCGAAAAAAGCAAGACCTCAGAGATCGTAAAAAAAAAAAAAAGGAGGTAATGTCGTTTTACTCGCTGTACATTTTAGGCAAACATTACCAGTTATTCCACGAGGGAGACCAGCAGAGGAACTCAACGCGTGTTTAAAATCCATGCTTCTCCCACGCTCGGTTATATGTCGCGTGTTCTCGGGTAGGTACACCAAAAAATGTATACATTTAAGCATGTAATGGGCAAACAAAAAATGAGGTATACCCGAAGACACTGCAGTAGTACTCAATGTAACTTTACTTCTTAAATGTTAATGTTTCTGTTTAATAATTTATACGCTTCTTATATGTTGTTCAAATTCTTTTATCAAAATACCAGTGACCGCGCAATGCACGATAACATGGAGTGAATACACCATACGCACCGCCCACGGCCGCTCTGGTGTGAGCAGATAGGAGTTGATTCTACAATAAAATAAAAGATAAAAAGAGTAATACAATCATCACCCATAAAGCGGATAGTAGACGTGACGTACTATATGTGTACCAGATTTCAAGTCAATAGGTGAAACGGCTTGCGAGCTACAGGTGATTTAAATCCTGGACAGAAACGAATAGCCACAGTAGCAAATTACAGAAGAAGATTTTACTGTTTAATAATTTATATGAAATGTGCTTCTTATATATTACTTCATATTCTCATATGATAATGATGTTAGTTGTTTATATTGATTTCTATGTTATTGAAACTGCATATTATTTATTATATTATATATATACACATACACACACATATACTCCTGATCAAAAGTTTAAGACCACTTGAAAAATGGCAAAAAAATCAGATTTTGCATGGTTGGATCTTAAGGTTCCAAGTACAGCTTCAACGTGCAACAAGAAGAAATGGGAGTGAGACAAAACATTTGTTGAGAATGCAATTTAATGAAAACGATGATTAAACTGAAACAGGCTGTTTTACAGCGGATCAAAATTTTAGGACCACATGCCTTTAAAAGGCCAAATCTGTGCAAAGATGTGGATTCATTGTCATTTTCTGTCAGGTAGTCACACGTTCTGATGGCAAAGGCAAAAAAAACTCTCCCTTTTTGAACGTGGTCAGGTCGTTGAACTGCATAAGCAGGGTCTCTCACAGCACACCATCACTGCTGAGGTGGGACGCAGTAAGACAGTCATTTGGAATTTCTTAAATGATCCTGAGGGTTATGGAACAAAAAGTCAAGTGGAAGACCCAAAAAAATTACCAGCACTGAGCTGGAGGATCCAATTGGCTGTCCGTCAAGACACTGGACGATCCTCGACCCAAATTAAGGCTATTACTGGTGCTGACTGCAGCCCCATAACCATCAGACGGCATCTGAGACTGAAGGGCTTCAAAAACAAAAAACGTCTTCAAAGACCTCGTCTCCTTGAATGCCACAGAACTGCTCGTTTGCACTTTGCAAGAGAGCACCAAACATGGGACATTCAAAGGTGGAAGAAAGTTTTATTCTCCGATGAGAAAAAATTTAACCTTGATGGTCCTGATGGTTTCCAACGTTACTGGCATGACAAGCAGATCCCACCGGAGATGTTTTCTATTCGCCACAGTGGGAGGGGGCGCCATAATGGTCTGGGGTGCTTTTTCCTTCAGTGGAACAATGGAGCTTCAGGAAGTGCAGGGGCGTCAAACGGCCGCTGGCTATGTCCAGATGTTGCAGAGAGCATTCCTCATGACTGAGGGCCCTCGTCTGTGTGGTAACGACTGGGTTTTTCAACAGGACAACGCTACAGTACACAATGCCCGCAGGACAAGGGACTTCTTCCAGGAGATCATCACTCTTTTGGCCCATCCTGCTTTTTCAAGTGGTCTTAAACTTTTGATCAGGACTGTATACATGATGCCCATATGCTTAGGTCTGAAATGTGTCATTTTGAACTTTGTGAGTGGTTCTTACCACTTGGAGAAATGTTCCCACTCACCTCATGGAAACGCTTGCATCAAGCATGCCGCAACGAATTTTTGAAGTGATCAACAATAACGGTGGAGCTACTCAGTAATGAGTTCATGTTTGGAAGTTTGATTTCTGTTTTTGGGGGGGTTTATGGGTTTTTTTGGAGGTGTGGTCTTAAACTTTTGATCAGCTGTAAAACAGCCTGTTTCAGTTTAATCTTTTTCATTAAATTGCATGCTCAACAAATGTTCTCACTCCCATTTCTTCTTGTTGCACGTTGAAGCTCTACTTGGAACCTTGTTAAGATCCAACCATGCAAAATATGATTTTTTGCTATTTTTCAAGTGGTCTTAAACTTTTGATCAGGACTGTATATATACACACACACACACACATATATTATAATATATATTATATATATAATATATACATACACACAGTAATCCCTCCTCCATCGCGGGGGTTGCGTTCCAGAGCCACCCGCGAAATAGGAAAATCCGCGAAGTAGAAACCATATGTTTATATGGTTATTTTTAGAATGTCATGCTTGGGTCACAGATTTGCGCAGAAACACAGGAGGTTGTAGAGAGACAGGAACGTTATTCAAACACTGCAAACAAACATTTGTCTCTTTTTCAAAAGTTTAAACTGTGCTCCATGACAAGACAGATGACAGTTCTGTCTCACAATTAAAAGAATGCAAACATATCTTCCTTTTCAAAGGAGTGCAAAGCAAGCAGTCAAAAAAAAAATCAATAGGGCTTTTAAGTATGCGAAGCACCGCCGGTACAAAGCTGTTGAAGGCGGCAGCTCACACCCCCTCTGTCAGGATCAGGAAGAGAGAGAGAGAGAGAGAGAGAGAGACGGATAAAAAAAATCAATACGTGCCCTTTGAGCTTTTAAGTATGCGAAGCTCCGTGCAGCATGTCGCTTCACAAAGCAGCTGCACACAGCCCCCCTGCTCACCCCCCTACGTCAGCGCGAGAGAGAGAGAGAGAGAGAGAGAAGTAAGTTGGGTAGTTTCTCAGCCATCTGCCAATAGCGTCCCTTGTATGAAATCAACTGGGCAAACCAACTGAGGAAGCATGTACCAGAAATTAAAAGACCTATTGTCCGCAGAAACCCGCGAAGCAGCGAAAAATCCGCGATATATATTTAAATATGCTTACATATAAAATCCGCGATGGAGTGAAGCCGCGAAAGGCGAAGCGCGATATAGCGAGGGATCACTGTGTATATTATTATATTATTATATATATATATATATATATATATATATATATATATACACACACACATACACATACATACACACACACAATTAATATATCTATATCTATGACAGCAACACTCATAACAATGACAACAATTACATTGACAATCATGTTACGTTATTTTTAAAATGTTTCCTTTTATATTTCATAACCTCTTTAACACACTACTGCTCCGCTGCGAAGCACGGGTATTTTGCTAGTTACTAATAATTTTAGTAGGTTTCAGGGATTTTAGTGTAAATCTGAGGGCAGAGTGCTAACTCCTAAACCACAAAACAATTAAATCATTTTGACAAGCATGCCGTCACTCAAAATTTTGTTTTGGCTTTACAAAGTCGCACTGTCAGGATGCCTAGGCCCAGAACATTAAGGCAGGCCAGTGGGGAGAGCAGGCAAGGGGTGGGGAACCATCCTGCTTGGGTACAGTACGTAACAAAACTTGCCTAATGCGAGTACACCCTTTGATGTGGTTTGGAATTGTAAACATTTTTCCTCCCATCTGTACTCCTAGAAAAACCTTGCGTGTAATCAGATGGTCTATTTTAAGAACTTCTGCACTGCTTATTCAGCTAAACTTTCTTCTGAACTGGCTAACTTAACTAAACAGTGTTCGAGACGTAGATGCCAGAATTTAATGGATTTTTTTTTAGCCAAGAGACTTGCCCTGCAATAGATAAGGTGTGCTTTTGGAAATGTAGAGGTAAGAACTGGTATACAGTTAAACATTTCAGTACCTGACAACAGCCGATTGATATTTGGGCATCAGTTTTTACACAGACCGCAACATGTAAATTGAACAATTTTTTCATAGGTTATATTCTTTAATAAAAGCACACTTGTTATACCTTTTGTGAAAGTGTTTGATATTTGGACTTCAGGTCAACATTTTATCATTACTATAACATGAAGTTTGTGTTGAACATTTCTTGCCTTGCATTTCCCGTCATTCTACATTTACGGATTATTGTAGACACTGAACACACATGAAATGTATTCCAAACAAGGAGAGAGAGATTATTTTTATTATATATCTATCTATCTATATATCTTATTAAAAACTACAGACACCTAACTCACAGGTGGCGAGACTTCAGCTCTGAGAATTTTGCAACTGACATGACTTCAGCTGCCTCTGTGGAGGAAAGGATAGCAGGCTGTTTACGCCAACTAATACATTTGCAAAACAAAAAGGTGCTGATGAGGAGGTGCAAGGGAATTTAAGGTGGCCCAGCAATACGAATATTTTCAAAGGCTTCAGGGACTAGTGTTTAATGACAAAACGGTGCACATTCAATTAGGCTGCACGTCTGAAGATTTTTACGGTGACGAGGAATTTGCAGCTTTTCTTGCCAACCTTAATTCATCTTCATATGCAAGGTTGAGAAAAAAACCTAGTTTTTAAATCAAATGGTATTGATTGAAATGAGAATTGCACTGACGTTTTGCATCATTGATGTCATGTTTTCCATTCTCAGGCACATTTAGTGATCACACTGTTCCCAAATGCTACTGAACCATGCTTGGGCCCACCTCTGGCAAGCGGGCCAGGGTATGGTACGGTAGGCCCTGCACAGAGCGATCACACTAAAACGGGGTTTACATGAGGACAAACGTGCTTGGGCACAGAACAAAAAAGATTGCCAGGGTGAATAGACCCTAAATTCACACTTAAGTTCTATGATACAAGTCAATTAGACCTAGTCAGCTAAATTAAATCCACCTTGTTTTGCCAAAAAGTGAAAATTCTTACAACTGGAGTTAATGCATTACAGTAGAAATGTGCATATGCTTCAACCAGCACCCCTAGACTAATGCAGAGTTTTAAATATTCTGCATTTAAATCTCAAGTATCAAAACTACTCAAATTCCCTTTGTGAAAATCTTACCTTAGTTTGACCTACTTTCTTATTGGGAGCAGATCTTTTAACTGGTTTTGGTGGAGACTCCATTTCCTCCTCTACTTCCTCCTCTTCCTCCTCTTCTATTTCCTCTTCACAAGACAAATCCTCTTCCACTACATTTAAAATTAGCAAAATGTATATATATAAAAAAAATAAAAAAATAAAAAAACACCACACACCACAGCCAAAGAACTTGCACTAAGAATTTTGAAAAATGGTCAATGTTGACAAAAACAGATTAGAACAATTTTTCAAGCAGAAGTCTCCCAAATTCATTACACATTCTACCTTCAAACTTTGTAAGCATATTACACAGCACTGTACAATGTGCTAGTTACAAGAATATTTAACCCTACTGCCTTCCAATTACACTCCACTGTACATCTGAGGATACTGTCAAGGCTTTTCCTAGTCCATAAAATCCCATGTAGACAGGTTTGGTCATACTCCCATGGACCCTCCAAAAACCTTAAGGGTATAAAACTGCAAAAATGCATTGTTCAGTTCAGCACTAGCAACATACAAATGGTTGATCTTAAAAGTGTTGATTGTACAATTCTTCTCATATGGTCAGGACTCCACTTAATCTTTAGTTACATTATTGTACCACATATTTCAATTAAATGGCAAAAAGTATAACCACCTACTGCACCACCATTTTCTCTACAAGACAAAAATTGCCAGCAATATTCAGGTTTTCTACCAAAACCTCCATTCATCCATCCAGCCATGCAGTAGAAACCATTCAAGCCTTAGAACATGTATGATTTACAGTTAAAACCAGTTAGGAATAACTTCTATAAGCGGATGTAAAGCAGAATGCATAGTCCAGTCCTCTACACTTGGTCAGTCAAACTCAAGTTCAATGAGGGGGAAAAAACCCACACAAACATTACATACCCAAAACAGGGTAGTAAAAGTCAAGTACACCTGTATTAACAAGCATCACAACAAAAACAGCACTTCATATAAGTTAGCACAATGTCAGCAGTGCCATGTGTGCAGTCAAGCTACCATCTCTTTCGTAAGGTTATCCCCATCTTTAGTATCAGCGTGTGGAGATTAAAAAAAAAACAAAAAAAACAACAAAACCCATGGAGCTATTTGGCAATGTGGTAGGACATCTTTTTGCTTTGCCTTGTTGGGTCACTCCAAGCAACCCACTTCTGTAGCTACAACACTATCGGACAATGGAGTCACTTAAATGTCAGGCGTAAAAGTTATCTACAGATGCAATCTATTACGGATGTCACAAGAACCAGCATCCGTACCAAGTCAATACCAAAAATGTAAAAGGTTAGTATGGTTAAACTTAACATTGGTAGTACCGAATTAAACTTGGAGTGCAAGTGGACAGATTACTTTGGAAGTAAATGTGTAAGTGTACAAGCTACATGTGAAAATTGCTCAGTGCCATAGCTCCATATTAACAGTTCTCGAAAAGAAAACCAACAAGTCATGCCTGGAAATGCTTGGCGTTTCAGGCAGGATAATTTTAATGGGTGACAGCCAGCATCCATCCATCCATCCATATAGCCCATTATGAAGATCATACCTGTAATTGTTTAAACTTGTAGATGCCAAGATAAATAACCATATCCTATAGAGTCCTGATAAAAGGAACAGAGGCTTTACATTCATTCCCCAAATGAATAAATATAGATCTGTCCGGGTATCCATTTTGCATGCATCCAGAATCGCACATTAGGACTACAGAATGCAAAAGGAAATGGCATCACAAGCAGTGCTAGCAGACAAGCAAGCAAGCAAAGGTTTCACATAAAGTGGCAGTTTGCCTACACTAAAATGATGCACGATACAGCCAGACATTCTACTATGGGCATATTTGAATTAGTGGAAACAGGAAAAGGAAGTGTCTTCCACACTAGACACTCACTTACAGCTTGTGTTTACACACTGAAAACAGCATTGGCAAATACAAAAAAAAAGGTTTGTACTGATGAGGTAATGTGTAATACAGTACGTGGCCCTTCTCTGATCAGGATCCTGCTAAATTAAGTTCTCTGCTCTTATGCTAGTGTACTTATGGCTGAACGACAGATTTCAAATTGAAACCGATTTGAAACCATGCATTTAGCAAATCAAAAGGGGGCGATTTAGGATATACATTATGCAGATTGACGAATAAGGCTGTTTGAATAGGTTTTATAAAAAAAAAAAAAAAAAAAAAAAAAAAAGCAAAATTCAACATTCAAAAGGCAAAGGCTGACATTTTAATTGTAAAAACAATTTAAATTTTACCTACACTAATTTTGGCATTGTGATACTCCAGATACGCTATACAAATCTGTATTACTTCGCAGATCATTTTTGCACTTCACTTCCACAATTGGAGTTTTTGTAATTTTGAAATTTTTGTTTTCTTCATTAGTAAAACAACAAGACCCTTCCCTCAGTCCCACTGGTGTTCTCTGATCCACAAGTCAGACATGTTGCTGCAGATAGGCCTCAGGGCACGGTGCTATCCAAACATGCCAGTATGGTCATACATTTTTCTTTTTTTAAATGAGGAAAACCACTTATAAAATGTACACTGTATATACACAAGGAACCAAATAGTTGATGTCCAATAAGTGCCGTTCTGGCAAATGACCACATTACTCCCACACTTGTTAATCAGTATGAAGAGAAACTGCACATTTCCTTCAGCTGTAGGATGCATGCAGGTCGAAAGGCATCAATGTGGACTGTTATTACAAAGCATTGTGCATTAAATTTTAGAAAATTACATTATAGGATACTGCAAAATGCCAAACATTGCCCCCACTCCTTGCACGACTAGCTAATATTTCACCAGAAGATCCTCATATTGGCAACAATTCAGTGATGAAACATGAGCAAAAGCGCCAAAGTCAGACTGAACATGTGCCATGTTGGCTCACTGTAGATGATCAGGGCATGGACAATCCTAACCAAGTTGATCTCTTTCTATGCTTTGCTGTGTGTAGTTGCATGTTGCGCAACCACCGCATTTTTTTTTGCTTTATACATACATGCTGTCTGGCTTGGTGATGCACTATTCTGATGTCCAGTGTGTTAATATAAACTGTAGCATTCGATTAATATTGTAAAGCCTACAATGTATTTATGGACTATTTTGGAGCCATCAGCTCAACGAGTTTCTTTGGTTAACTCTATTGAGCGGTGTCTGAGCGAGAGGTGTGCGGTTGATGGGAACTCATCTTCTGGTCAAAGTGGCACGGCCTCTTGTTAAAAATCATTTTCTCAAAGTAGCACCTGATTAGCACATCAGCATCTCTGCTGTCAATTTATTTTGTAATCAGTGCTTTAAGTGCAATAGGACGTAGATTGTATGACCCTGACTTGATACCATGACGATTTCTCAGCGAATCCAAAAGGTGCCAACCAGCTTTTTCTGAATGCCACGATTTTAAAATGTACCTGGCCACTGCCAAAATAAAACAAGTCTGCCTTCAATATGCCTGCTGTTTTACTTCATTCACTATTCTCACACTGTCATGGTCTTACTAACCTACTGGCCATTACTGATCTTGATCCTTGTCAGGACAGTGAGCCATAAAAGCAGTCACCAAAAGCAACCTTTTTTACAATGCACACATGCTTGTGTGAGGGATAAGACTGCCTTCACAAACAGACTGGGCATTTTAAACTCAAGCATTAGCCATTGGTAGTAGACTGAAAACAAGGTGCTGATGCTCCCCTTTTCTAGGGTGCATATGCAAAGGACGTTGATTACGTTTATTATTGCTAGAATTGAGTGGGTTTCTTCTTGCCCTAGCCGTAACAGGAACCGTTATATATCTATAAATCGAGAGAAAGAAATAAAAGTTAACACACTAACTTTAATGTAGGTTCTTTTTGACCCTACAGAATTCCCGTAGTTCAAACAGCTTGCAAACAACGCATGCCACTCTAGCCTTCATTTCTTGTAGAAGTCGCTCCATATTCCTAATTGTGGAACGATGGAAAAAGGTCCATTAAATGGGAAGTTCAATTTCAAAACTCTGCTTGACAGTAACTACACACAACTTAGTTTTATCGAGTGAGCCATCAGGCAGAGTTTAGTTATCACCAGAGTACAAGCAGCCTACAATATCACATGCAAGCCAAGCACCCATTTTACACTAATAGTATTAGCCTTGACCGTGTTTGGCAGAAATCAATGGACGCGTCAACCTCCAGCAAATTAACAGCAACTGCTAAATGGATAGCCACAGCATGCAGGCCGATTTACATAGTGGAGGAAAAAGGTCTGCGTGACATAATTCGGATCGCGTCCGACGACCCAACTTATGAATTACCCTCAAGAGCCACAGTCATAACTAGGATACACGAGCTGTATGATTCACAGGGCAAAACTAGGTAAGGAATTTGAGATCACAAAGACGGTCGCCCTTACAGGCGACTACTGGACATCACTTGGAAATCATAGCTACCCCGGGGTTACAACCCATTATCAACGAACAGTGGAAACTGCATTCACATGCTTTGATGGTTATGAAAACATCAGAGAGACATCATGCCGAAACAAGCGGCGAACATTTTATGGATGTAGCAAAGCATTGGAACGTTGAGAAAAAAGCACACTCCATGCACGAAATTTAATTTCAGCGGCAAGACAGCTGCCTTTCAAATACTTGCCATGCATTGCGCACAGCAATTAACATTCTGTCAGTGTCTCTGCAGACTAGTGCATTTGGTGTTTGGGCACTTCAAGCACAGTCCATCAAATACTGCAGAACTTGAGAAACAGCAAGTCGAGCATGGCCTGAAACTGAGACACTTGTACAAGACGTACCAACTAGATGGAACTCCACTCTGGAGACGGTGAAGCATGTGCAAAGAAACGAACAACCACTAGGAGATGCACTAGCCCTACATAAAACTAATGTGGTCATGCCAACAAATGCTGAGCTGGAGAAACTTCAGAAGCTGGAGGCATTGCTCGAGTTCTGCAGGTAAGACACTTCTAGCAATCTTGCACGCTGTCTTTGAAAAATGTGCATCTCCATCGATAATTAAATACATTTTGGGAGTGTGGAGTCTCTTTAGCAGAAAGTTTTTTCATACTGTCGGATATTTGACCAGTCCTTTAGCATATGGTTCGTCATAAGTTGGATTGACGTTTGTCCCACTCATTTACTACATAAAAAATGGCACATATTTTGTGAAGGGATGTTAGTCTTTTGCAATACAGTGCGCAATGATCACTTTGATTTTAAGAACCTCCTCATTAACTTTGTGTATCATTAGCAGCAGTCACAGATGACATGCCATGTAGTTTTTTTTTTTTTTTTTTATATAAAAAGTGTTTTCTGAAAAGCTATGCTTATAAGTTCGGTTTTAAAATCGCTTTTCCAGTGTACAGCACCGGGCATGCAGACATTGATCATAAGACTGGGAAATCTTTTAGCCACTGTGCGTTAAACTGGTACTTGTGTCAGATAATGAGACCTTTAATGGCAGGGGCCGCCTCCTCACATGACGCAACAGTAGTAGCGTCGAGTTTAGGTTGGACTGGGAGGAGGGTTTGCCATTCTCTACTCTTTGTCTATTCTCTCCTGTGGATGTTCCGATATTACATCCAAATATTTTCTTAATTGCAAATTCGATAAAACTGTCGCACTGTGCAGACCTAATAAAGTCCAGTTATAGTCAAGTATGGCTACCTCTATGTAATTCTCAAGTGCATCTTAGAGCTGTTTTGGTATTGTTTGTTATGCATGAGTGGATACAAATGCATACAAGGCCCTCACAATTTAAATTGATATAGAATGGCTTTTGGCAGATGAAACTTCTCTCCTGCAAGGAGTTCAGTAAAGTTATGTTCAGTGGTGCTGCCTGCTTTATGTCATCTGTCTCGGGTGATGGAGAGTTCAAAAGGATGACCCAAGCAAACCTTCACCATGGACATGGAGAAACAGAATGAGAAAAACAAGGCTAAAGATTTCCATAGCACTTGATCCCAGGTTTAAAGGACCTTAAGTGCCTACACAGAGCTGAGGTGTGGTCATTGATCGCTAGCATCCTCAAAAGAGATGCAGCAACCAGTACAAGCTGCAACATCAGAAACGCCAAAGAAGAAAGCATCTCTCAGTGGCTTCAGAGTCAGAATCTGATGAGGAGAACTGTATTCAAAAAGTGTCTGGAGTGCTATAAACCAGAGCCTGTCATCAGCATGGAGGATTGCCCCCTAAAGTGGTGGTCCACACACGCTCTGGTATACAAAGAGCTAGCCTGCCTTGCTCGCAAGTACTTGGCAACACCTGCCACATCAGTGCCTTGTGAGAGGTTTTCACTCTCTGGGCATATTGTGCAGAAAATTGAGCTGCCTTGTCCTCTGGAAATGCGACCAAACTAGTATGTTTGAGCAACTGGCTTGGTTTAAATACAAATAGTGTATTATTCATAATAATCCAAAAGGTCAACCTGCTGTTTCTGCTGAGAAATTAACTTGGCTAACTACATTAACAATTTTGAATTGTATTCCGTTTATAAAATCCTGTTTCTGGAGTTTTTGTATGGCTTTTGAGCGAGATTAAGCATTGTTGCGAAATACATGGAGACTGCAGTATGAGACTGTGTCTTAAAATGAGTCATTGTTTTACAATACAAGCCCAATTGTTTTCTGTGTTTAGCATTGCACAGCCCTAGAATACGAGTGAATAAAGCCTCCTCACAGTTGAAGTTTTGTCTTATTTTCTCTTGTTCCAGTTACCTGAATACTGGAAGTATTTATATGCCATTATATTGTGTCCATTCTTAATATGGTCTAACCGCTTAAAAATGTGGTAAAATTTCAACAAAAAGAAATTGAAATTAATCACAATTACACAGTCATGCGATTAACCCCCACCACCCACATGAAAACACTGACAAAAAAAAAAAATTGAAGATCACAATGCTCTAAGTAGAGATGTCAGAAAAGCAAGTATTACTTAAGGCTTCGTTTAGAATAAATTAAGATTAGTTGTTCTGCACTATATCCTTTATTTGCAGCCTTTGGGGGTTGGGAATTCTGTTCATCTGCAAATAAAGAATCTAAATATTGCACATACAAATAAAACCTATTATAATTAGTGATCACATTTCTGAAATGGTTTGTCAGTTTAAGCTAAATGGCAGATATCAGTATAAAATGTTCTACTCATTACAGACTGCAGTATTTAGTTGCTGCTCCTAAGCCACAAGTCACAGCTTTGGTGAAAATTGTTAAGATTGTTATATGCCAATCAAAAAAACGTAAGTCACCCTTGCATTAGAATATAAAGCAGTTATTTTGACGATCTAGTAATGCTCCATCAGGTTTTACATTTTTACACTGAATACTAAGCCGAAGCCAGACTACATACTTATATATATATATATATATATAAAAAAAAAAAAAAAAAAAATCACATCTCAAATCAAATCGCAATCAGGAGGTTTTCCCAAAAACGTACAGCACTACAGGTATAAGTGCAAACTAATCAGAACAGGACTAGAGTCTGCATTTTGAAAAAGTCTGTTTTGACTCACGCTGAAACACTAAGCAGTACATTTTCAGAAATAGAGCTGTATAGGTTTGCACTTCTGTGTGCCCACCACCTGCAGGAGGAACAGGGGCTGGTTGCAAAGTGACTTAGGTGTCAGTCTAAGGCAGAGGCGTTGGCCGACTGCAACAGACACGCATTCAAACTCTTGGAATGTAGAAGGTTGTCCCTCTTGCTGGTTGGGGACCCAGAGCTGGAAGAGGCACAGCACTACCAACTAGATATAGAACCAAATCCCTTGAAATAGGCAGGACTCGCCTTTCCTCTGGAATTGCCCAGGGAGAAGGTACTGGACAGTAGTGGGCTTCTTAGAGTATTTCATTATCTCATTTGATTTGCAGCCATATGTTCCGGACACCGATTAGAAGAGGGGCATAGTTGTCAACTGATCACTACCTGGTAGCGAGTTGGGGTACATGGTGGGATAGGAGCCTTGTCAGACATGGAAAGCCCAAGCAAGTAGTGAGAGTGGACTGGACATGACTGGGCGAGGTCCCCGTCCAGAAGGCTCAACTTCAATATCCAAAATAAACTTCCCATATCCTGGGGGCAGCTAGGGACAGAGTTAGAGTGTGCCTTCTTCAAACACTCAAAAAGTGGCTACAAAGAGCTACAGCCTGAAGGCCAGAGGTACCTTTTGAAGTGGACGTGAGGGAAGAGATGCCATTAGGCTGAAAAGAGAGGTCTTCCTTGAATGGTTAACACAGGAGACTCCTGAAGCAGATGTGGTATGGACAGGCCAAAAGGACTGCAGCCTTGGGGCTTATGGAAGTAAAAACGCAGGTGTGGGAGGTGTTCTGAGAAACCATGGATTGGGCTCGAAGTTCTGGCAAATCAGAGGATTTAAAGGGAAAACAGGGCTTCATCCAAGCCGTTCTCAGCAAAGGTGGAGAAGTTCTGACCCAGACTGAGGATGCATTCTAGCAGTGGATTGAACACTTTGAGCCCCTGAACCCAAAGGAAACTCCGAGGAGGAGGCAGAAGAAACTGATGGGGTAGTAATGCCCATTTCCCAGCAGGAGGCTGCCAAAGTAGTTAAGCAACTCCGCTGTGGCAAAGCCCCAGAGGTGGAGGAGATCCACCTAGACATGCTCAAGGCTCTGGAAATTGAAAAGGCATGTCAACCATGATAGCTCAATACTACTGCATGGTCACCAGGAGCTGTGCCTTTGGAGTGAAGGCTGGGGTGGTGGTGGTCCCCTTTTTAAAAAAGGGACAGAGGAGGGTGTGCTCCATCTATCAGGAGACCCCCACTCCACAGCCTCCCTTGAAAAAAGCTTATAGCAGAGTACTAGCAAGGAGATTCTGTCCACTCACTGAACCTCAGATTTACAAGGATCAATGTAGATTCCATACAGGCCATGGATCAGCTTTTTAATCTCGGGATGATTCTAGAGGGTGCATAGGAGTAAATCCCAGGCTACACGAGTTTCATGTATATAGAGAAGGCATATGACCATGATCCTCCATGTATTCTGTAGCAGGTGCACACCGAGTATGGGATTTCAAGGCACCCTTCTAGGGGATAATTTGTCAATGTATAATCTGCGACAGCTTTGTCTACATACACTGAACATCAGTGCTGTTTCCAGTGGGTTTGGGACTGCCTTGGCTATGCTTTGATTCCTATCCAGTCAGATTTTCATGGACAGGAATATCAAGGTGCAACCCCCCGGTGGTCCAGTTCAGTGGCCTTAGAACGGAGTCACGGCTTTTTGCTGATGTGGTCCTGTTGGTGTCATCAGGTAGTGAACTTCATTGGGACAGTTTGCAACACAGTGTGAAGAGTCAGGGATGAGGATTGCCGCCTCTAAAATCGGAGGCCATGATCCTCAGTAAGAAAGGTGGACTGTCCTTTCCAATCGGGAGGGGAGTTACTGCCTCAAGTGGAGGTGGTTAAGCACCTGTGTCTTGTTCATGAACAAGGGGAAAAAGGGATGGCGAGATCAGACTGACAGGGGTGACTAGCACAGTTATGCTGTCGCAGTGCTAGTTTGTAGTGTTGAAGGAGAAGAATCAGAAAGTGAAGCTCTCGGTTTACCAGTCAATCTATAACCCCATCCTCAATTATGGTCATAAGCTTTGGGTAATTAAAAGAATGTCATGGGTACAAGCAGCTGAAATTAGCTCTCTCTGCAGGGTGGCTGGGCTCTACCTTAGAGGTAGATTTAAAAAAAAAAAACACACCACACAGACATCTTGGAAAGGCTCTCCGTGAAGCTGCTGACCCACCTTGGGTGGTTCGGGCACTGGCTATAGATGGCCTTACAGACATCCTGTGGAGATTTCATGGACATGACCAGCTAGGAGGTGCCCTGGGAATCATCTTGGGACCCCACAATAGAAGAAGGGGGGGGGGGGGGGGATTTTAAATAGGGGTAAAAAAAATTGGATTCCAGTGAAATAAGCCGACTATGATCTTTTGGGGAAGCATTTCTTGCACCACAGTCGGTTACAGTAGCATGTTTATTATCAAAGCTAGTCTCCAGTTAAAAGGGAAAGACATTTCCACATTCTGTGTAAAGCCTTTCTTGGCAACTAACTTATCACACTGATCACAAGGTGGGGTCTGTATGTTCAGTCTGACACCACTTGGTCTAGCAAAGTGAGATGTCAGCTTAATACTGATTAAGAACAATTTGATACTACCTGCAGATGAGATCAATTTTTGAAATTCAGAATTTAAATATTTAAGTCTTTAGTCGAGAATGCAAAGGAGGATGGTGGGTGCATAAAGCAGTATCTGCGTTTATTCATCATATCTGCTGCAGAGATCGTGTGTCACTGAAAGCCCAGTAAGCGGAGAAAAGCCCATTTGACCAAACATTAAAAATACCAAAACAATTCACAAGTATTTTAATGAGATTTTTTAAAAAGGGTGCAGGGTATACTTAACTGTTTGTAAAAGCCCTCTTTCCATAATTAACACTTAGATGTGGCAACAAATCTTGCTGGCAAGTGTTCTCATTGTGTTTTTGACAGGCTCAATGAGGTGACTTGTACCGTAGATTCAGTTTCTCAGTTTTTATAGTGCTGATTCCATCTAGTGGATTGTCAAATTTTTGGTGGCAACAGCTTGCGAAAAATTGTGCTATAAAGCAGTCCGTAGTTAAGTGGTCTCAAAAACAGGAATAAAGCCACCAAGGGTAAGAAACAAGATTTGTTTCAAGATGAATATTTTGATAATGAATCAATTGGAACCTGTAGGCTCAGATAGACGGCAAGGATGGCTGCCCCAGAGGAATTTCTTCACAAGGCATTCGACCTGTCAGGACTGTAAAAACAGCACTACATGGACAATCTACTGCCCACCAAGAGCAAATAGTCACTACTTACCAAATGTGTGGTGCTACAAAAATCAGACATTTCTTTCCAGTCTACACTCATTACACACATGCTCTTCCAATTCAGCACTATGCAAGGTGCCATGCTTACCTTATTTTAAACCACCAACTGTTAAAGAAATGTATCAAAGTAAATTAAACTTAAATATTGTAAATATCAAATGCATAGACCTATACTACAGTGTCCTGGTAAAATGGTCCAGCAATCATTGTTCAGCTCTACTGTCACCCCAGACCAAAAAAAATTTGCCTGTTCGAGAAGACTGTACATGTGATAATGAACCCAACTACAGCAAAACTTGTTTGCATGTGCCAATCAGCATGCAACATGCTGCTACACTTGCACTATTTTTATAGTCAAATTCATAATGTATTCAGTCCTAAAACTTGGGTAAGTTTTTGCTAATTGTGAAGTCTCAGGAGAAATCAAATTTCACAAAACCTCCCTTCTTTGAAGCCCCACTTGAATGCTGTGCTGCAAATTTAAAATGATTAAAAAAAATTAACACTGGATTACATACATACGAATTCACTACTAGCATAAATAATGAAAGTAGGAAGAGATGTTTTGACACTGTCAAATTACTCCCCCCCCCCCCAGAGGTTTTGGTTAATAGTAGATTTTATCCATAAGTGGCTTTATAAAAAAGGTCTGAAGGATTTTAGTGGAGCATTAGTTAAAAAATTACTCACATGCAACATGCTGCCCACTAATATATACTGGACCCGAACCAGATTTAAGCCTAAAACACACAGGTGGTGGTAGTTCAATTCCAGACAGAGTCACCTGCAAGTTAAGGACATTATATATTTAAGTAAATTACAAAAAATCTGCTCAAATTTTAGCCATATTTTAAGATACACTGCAGCAAGAGTCTGGAGAGGCTATTCATACTATTAAAGACAACTTGCAGAAGTTAAGCATGCAGTTAAACCAGTAACATGAGCACAATCCTAGTGCATTCTCTCTTGTGAGGCAAGTTTAATTTGACTGGAGTTTCTTACAAAAGTAAACACATTTAGAGTTGGATTTGGTTCCTCTATGTCAAATCCTGTAGTCAATTCTCTGAACAATTCAGCATAACATACCACATAATGAAACTAATTGACCAGGGCTTGAAATGCTGCATCCTACAATTTTAAATCTAGTATTTAATCTTAAAAAGGAGAAGAATCCTGATGCTCTTTCAGGACACAAAAAGACCACTAAAATTTGTTTAGAAACAAAAAGGTAACGATCCAGTCATATCTTGACAACATTGATACATGTGACAGGCAAGCTGGGATCCTAAGAATTCTCGTGGGCCCTCTGACACCTCAAACTTCCCATCCGACACCTTCACGAATCTACTACATTAGATTTCATTTAAAAATTTTAAATAACCACACATTACAAACCACAACTTAATGTCAAATAAATCTATTAATCCAAACTTGAAGGTAAATGTCTGGTGTTTCTTCAGTCTTTGCTTCCAGAAAATCGTACATCAAAACAGTAAATATCTACAACAAAGTAATCTATTAGGTCATCATGCAACAGTTCTGTGGATTGAATTTAAGCCAATATGCTTATATGTTCTTGTGCCATGTATGACCTCCAAGTATGTCTTTTTGAGGGCAAGTTTTGAAAAGCTTTGCCCAGCAGGTGCAACTGTACCTGGGATGGTTGCTGCCACCAGGAAAAGAATTTATGTTTGGTATACTTGCCTTTAAAGTCCAATCGATTTATTCACATTAAGATTTAATGGTCCAGGTTATTAGTGTGCGGTTACTCTGATTAAATCAAACAGTATCACCAGTGATGTGACAAAACGCCACCACTAAAATATTTTCACTCTATAAAATAAGTTTAAGAATGTGCCTATGTTCCCTATATAATCCTACATGCTTTCATGACTCAGGACAAATTTTTCATAGGTTCTCTAAGACCATACAAACTACTTTAGGACCCAAAATTTTGAACCTGTGGTTTAAAGACTGTGCTAGTTTGTACACTACAGCGACCTACTGGCTAAAAGGAAGTGAAACATCTGAAAAGACTGAACTTGAACTAGCTGACCACGACTACAGTGTAACTACTCATGCAATACCACATGCTGCTTCTACCTAATGTAATATAAAAAGGGTGAGCTTTGGAAAATTAAACCCTCAGTAATTTGTGAAATTTGATATGTGAAAAACTGCCACTTAAGTCTAAAATATGACCATTCATTGATTCACATGGGACTGCCATGTTTGAATTTTGTAATGCTGTGTTTGCCTTTAGTAGTATAATCACTTAGCGAATGAATAATCTCAGTGAAAGCACTTCCAGTATTCACAGCATTAGGACTGATGCTCAAATCGCTGCAGTAGAGCCACATGAGCACCAACTCAGTCTCTTGGCTGGCAACTGTTCCTATATTTCTACTTCTAAAGGTTTGTAGTGAATAGTGAAAATCAACCACTGATAAGACTACAGGTCTTCTAAAACACCAGTAGCCTCCACGATTTCCCTAGTCTATCCATTTTAAATCAAAAGTTTCAGGAGAAGCACAAAACTGAACATATTGACACCAAGAGAAACAAGCTAAAATTACAGTCACCAAGTCAGCAGCTCAGTAGCACAGAATATCTGAAGCTTAATTTGTACGTTGTAATGAATGCTTAACAGGAGAGATGTGCATGCACACACACCACTGCAAGTACTTTGCAGCACAAATTTGAAAAGTGCTTCTATATGCCATTACTAAATGGCAAAATAGCATATAGGGTTGAGAAGCATTGATACATGAATATACTGTACTACATGTTAAAATAATTCAGCTATATTCTGCCCTGACATGTTTGTATTTCCAGTTAGACCATAATGTTAACTTTAGTTACTGGTTTTGACTTACTTAGAAGGTGGCTGCTCTGCAGCCTCATGCATGCTTCTACTGGTATAATTAGATTTGAAGAGTCAGGCGTTTTGAAGAAATCTGTAGTTCATTATCAGCTCTCTTAATTGGCACACTTGACTGCATGCAACAAATCATTTCCTTCAAATGCAGCATGTTTGTGAAATGTGTCAGAATATGCATTTTTTCCTCAAGCTAAAAACAATAGTGGAAGGGCTGATGCAACTAAACAACACACACAAAACCTTCACTAGTGCTTGGAGGACGAATGAGACTAATCAGATTTAACAAAGGTTTTCCCTTGAAACCGGTTGTTCATTTTTAACATGTGCAATGTGCTCTGTACACACAACATATTTACACACTGCTGTAGACAGCCCATAAACTATCAGATCAGGTTAACAAGCACCATTGTTCTTTTAAGTTCAAAATCAGTTTTATAGTAGAGGTATCCAAACTAAAATGACAGGCAACATTTAAACTGTTTAGTCACTTAAATTTCTCTCGATTTCATTCAAAATTTTTTCAATATTTTGCCCATCACTGTAGATCTAGAACTGGTAACAGTTCTAGAAAAGACACATTAAGACTTTAAATGGAGGATAAACTCCATTCTATATCAGCAAAGAATTTGAACGCTAGAAGTGAAGCTGGATGTCAAACATTTTTAAACAACCACACTATTTTGAGATCTGGAAATCCATTTCAGATACCCTAGGACAGGGGTGGGCAGATTCAGTCCTGGAGGGCCGCAGTGGCTGCAGGTTTTTGCTCCAACCCAATTGCTTAATAAGAAGCCCTTATTGCTCAAGTAACACTTCAGCTTCACTTTAATTGTCTCGCTCGTTAAGATTTTGAACCCTTATTGCTTATTTTAGTCTTAAACAGCTGTATTCTTGGTTTTTAATTGCTCCTAATGAGCAATACCATGCAAATGACAAAAGAGACCAGCATTTCTCCATTTAGCTTGTTTTCATTTACACCTGTGTGTATTTATCACGCACTATTTGGTTTAATTAAATACTTGGAAGGAAAGTGAAGAGAAAAAAGTGAAGCACTGAGAATTACTCATCTGTTTTAGACTTCAAATCATTTGGATGATATCCTTAGAAAGGAAAATAAATCTAGGATATGAGAATGACCTGGCATGGCAGAGTTAAAGCACTAGCAAGCCATGAAATTAAATAATTGACAAGGATTGTTTTTTAATTAAGCAACTGGGTTGGAACAAAAACCTGCAACCACTGCGGCCCTCCAGGACTGAATCTGCCCACCCCTGCCCTAGGAACAACAAAGTACTACTATAGCTATCTATAGGGAAATTTACAAAAAGTCATTTTTAGATCAAGTTGCCCATAAATTTATGGTCCGTGTAACCAAGATCTCAGTATGTTATTCTGATCAAGATCCGTTAATAGGGCTTGCCATGAGAGCTCACCAGTAGAGTTAAATGTGAAATTAACCAAGTCCAACATCAAAACACACCTTACTTATAGGCCTAACTTTACTAGATATGCATTAAGCCTAAAACATTAAACTAAAGCAGCAAGGAAATGCAAGGAGTAACCTTCACTAAAAACTTACCGTGGGCATTACCGAAGGTTTTAAAGTTACAAAAGGAACTGGGCTCTCATCTCCACTTTCCTCTTTAGCAATTATTTCAACAACATTGAATTCATCTTTTGCATCTGCCCCCAAGCACACCTGGAATTATCAAGTAAAATTACAATCAGACACCACCACTTGCATAATTCATTCAGAAAAGCATTAATTGATCAGTACATGCATACTGATCCATACCTTAAGCTTGCTACTATAGAAAGCGCAGGTGTAGTTAAAAGATTAACTTAATAATCGTCTCACCGTTCTCAGCGCCAGCTGGTGCTGATATTTAGTATCTTCTGACGCGAAAGTGTAGCTCGTTTTCTTATCACTAAGTTCACATCCTAAAATCAAAAAATGAGAGAAGGTAGTCTCGGTATTAAGAGACCTACAGTTCATTTAAAGGGTAAGCAAGGAGCATTTTCTCTAAATATTGGGTGGTCCAGGTCCAATTGTGCAACTATTCGACTAACAACCGTCTCCCCATTTTGGAATGCAGGGCAGGTGCTGCCATTTATCGGCAACAAAGAATTTTAAGTGAAATCCATGTGCAGGGCAGGTGCTGTGAATTCTCCATGTAATAAACTTTAGTTATAGCGTAATGAAAATTGCATAATTAGATCTGGACCACCCTATACGAACCAACGGCTACTCCAAAAAGGACCCCTGTGGTATAATGACTATCAACAGAATCAAAGCTACTAACCATGGAGATACGTCTTCTTGACAAAACGAAAAATTTCCCCAGGAACGCTCCCAAAAAGAATGCCCTCAAAATGTACGAACTGATTTGCATACAAAACCTCGACGCATTTCCAGTGACGTGCCACCCTGCTTTACAAAGGCAGAGACGAATCTCCTATGTTCAGCACTGGCCCACTTTTCCACCGTTTCCATTCATCCAGTATCCGCTTCAAAATAAGTCGGACACCTCCACCCGTTAATAAACATTAACATAATGTACAACTTAACGTTGCCTTCGCTGTTCGTTGCAATATTACTTAAATTGTTAGTAGCCAGCTTTAGAAACACACCCATACAGTGAGAAAATAAGTTAAAATTTAAGGACAGCTCTGATGCGTCTTAAATTTAACTTCTAAAATGATGCACCATAACAATGAGCTTAATATACACATTACAACGACCAAATCAGAACTAAAAATGACAAAGCAGTAGAAGCACCTACTATTGCAACGGCCACCTTTAACGCATGATAAACTACTATTCACGGCACTTTGATTTAGAGATAGTCGTAAAAAGTGGACGAGCTAAAAACTTAAAATGTAATTAACCGTCCCGCCCCACTGCACACACCCCCAAAGGATCACTTCCTTGGTCCAAAGGCGTCACGCCACCAAAGTAAAGTTAACAAAACGGCGTCTACTCTAACAAACTGACGCAAGAATTTATACTTCTTTAAACATAACATGATTTTGAACGAGAATGAAAATGGCTACTTATTCGCAGCTCCATATTCAATTCCAGCCAGCTAATTCTGACAATTTGTGCAAACTTTGTCAAGCTGCAGTCGAGTCGACGACATAGTATGGGACGCCCTGTGTCGGCGGCTTCTAACACAGACAAACGCAGCTACAAAACTCACAAAAACGATTTAACAGACTGCGAGTAAACATAATAATGAATAAAAATGCGATACCCCAAATCAGAGACAAAGGTTTTTCGGTTTTGCTAGTGTCTGCCGAAGCCATGACTTCTCTTTTAGCTCCTGGTGGGAAAGAGATATTATAAAGTCAAACTCCTACCCAACTCAAAAACAAACCTTTATCGTTTATAGCGCATACTTATACACTACCTGTGGAACTCAACTCGACGACAGACTTGTAAAGAGAAAACATAACAGGCGCGAAAAACCCCGACCTGGGCTACTTAAAGTCGCCGTCACCTTTCTACCACGTGGTCGCACACTCCAATCACAACTGTTCTCAAACAAGGAGTGAATTTGAATACTCCAATCAGAACACGATAACAAGAAAACTCTACTTAAAGCATAAGAGAATACGGTCAGTAAAGTACGGATGGGTAATACTGCTGTTTTTGAAATCGATACCGATACAAGTATTTTATGAATCATGATTTCCGATTCCGGCTATTTTTTAATAATGGCTATCATTAATTGGTATAGGTCAATCTATGTTTAAATTAACCGAATATCAAAATGCCAGGTCTCCATAACAGATACATTACAAAATACATTTTAATAGAAGAAAATAAAACATAAAAACACAGTGAAAGATAATATGAACTTTTCTATTTTCTTTAAGATTTGGTCATTTGTTTAATAAATATAAAAAAGACAACCATTTTATGAAAGTACTTGAACTGATCTCATTACAACACTAACATTTACAAAAAACAACATTCCCACCTTTGCACTTTGTTATATTTTGCACTTTTGTTTTATTAAGAGAGGTATTGTCATATTAGCTTTACACTTTCTTAAATGTCATATTTTTATTTAGAAAAAGTAACTTTGACATTTTCAGGCTTAATTCTATTTTACCTCTGGTTGAGTATCTCTCCTGCCTTTGAAAAATATTGTTTCTGCAGTAACAGAGGTGGCAACAGTTCCCAGGTATTTCCTTTTTATTTTGCTGAGTAATGGAAATTTATTCTCATATCTTTTCCACCAAAGCAAAGGGTCTTCAGATCTTGGAATAATGGTTTCTTCCATGAACCTGCGCATTTCAACATTTGCATCTTTGATATCTGTGTAATTGCTTTCAAAGGAATCACACAGCAAATTCCTACTATAGTCATCATTTGGATGTAGAAACTACTGCACTATCCCTTTCAGTGCTTTCATCAACTGACCTGTGCACTATTGCTGAAGCCATTGAATGAGCTGTTGTTGTGGAAAAAACGTTAGGTAGTAATGAGGTAGATGTTGAAGTAGTAGACATAGGTTCAAGGATTGTTGCAGAGGCCTGCCTATGGCAAGAGCTCAATATTAGGGTCTGCATCTCATTATTAAGATGTGATTTTATGATTTCCACATTGCCACTGTCAGAAAAGGCAATGTTTTTGAACTGTATGTCCAAAAGAGTGCTTTCTGCAAAAGGAAAATTTTGCTCAATATTCCTAAAATGACGCCTACATTACACTGCAAGTTGGGAAGCTAGTGTGTTACCATTGAGTGCAGGAGATCTGTTACCATTGAGTGCAGGAGATCTGTTTGCTTTTTGCAGTAGACAGACCGGGTATGATATTTGAAATCGATACATGCTGTTCTACTGATATTTCCTTTGCTGCTTCTTCAAATGGTCTCAGGGCATCAATGGCCAGGCAGATCTGACACCATTCCTCCACACTTAAGCAAAAGTGTGTGTGTTTTCCCCAAGAAGACAAAGTGCCTTTTGTAACTGTTTGCTGTTGCTCTGACAGTCTCTCTAGCGTAATAAAATACTGAGTTCCACAGTATTTCAACTGCCTTTCTACTTCTTGTTAGCTTGTCAGATGCTCTGGTGAAAGAACCCAACAATGGTGCTGATGTCAGCCTTAATGGAATCCTTGACAACAAGATTCAACGCATGTGAAAAAACATGGAATGAATTCTCCAATTGGTTTTCCAAACAGCGGACACCATATTGGCTCCATTCTCGGTAATCACAGCATAGGCAAGTAAGCCTCTGTCATTCTTAATGTCCACATAACAGAGGAAATAACTACACTGCTGGCAGATTCTAGACATGTTTTCAATTTTACTTTGACTTGCTCATACAGGTTTGGAATTTCAGAAGACATCATAGATTTTTATTGGAATTTTGTACCGAGCATCAGGCACTTTTACCAACTGACAGAAATTGTCATCCTCCACAACTGAAAGAGGTTGCAAATCGATGGCAATCATCTCAGCTAGGCTCCTTGTATAAAGTTTTTGGAGAATCAACTGAACTAAATGCCTTCAAATATGGAAAGGAAGATTATGAATTGTAATAGTCATTTAATTCTGTCAGTGGCATGGTGGCACTGCTGCATGGCAATAAGGAGACTAGAATTCACATCCTTTCGTGCATGGAGTGTGCATGCTTCCTCTGTGTCTGCATGGGTTTCTTCAACATGACTCCAGTTTCATCCCACAGTACAAAGACGTGCTAGATAGGTGGACTGGCGATGCTGATTTGGCCCTATTGGTTATGTGTTCACCTAGCAATGAACTGACAGCTTTTCCAGAGATTATTCTTACCTTATGCCCTAGGCTTGTTGGGATAGGCACCAGCTTCCCTGCAATCATGATCAGGATAAATTGGGTTTAGTGGTTTGATTATGTAGACTTCATTTTATTCTATTTTACTTTCCCAAACAGTACAATTTTCAATCTATCCATTTTTCAAACCCACTTATCCAGAGGCAGGGTCGCAAGGAATCTGGAGCCTATCCCAGCAAGTAGTGGGCACAAAGCTGGAACAATCCCTTTGGACTTTGGAGAACACCGGAACACTTAGCAGGAAACCTACACAGAGATGGGAACAACATGCAAACTCCACACAGGGAGAGCCCAAGATATGAACCTTGAAGCGTGAGACAGCAGTGCTACCTCTGTGCTTCCATGCCACTCATAATACAATTTTAGCAATACAAAATTAAGTATAAAAATGGTATTGTAATACACTATCACTTGTTATTGCTGCTATTAAAACTTGTAAAATAATACCTGATAGTATTTTATATTTACTTTGGCACTTATTTTTCAGAAAGAAAAAACAGTTTCAAAGAGAGTTAACCAATATTTTGCATGGTGTTACGGTCTATTTAATGTGTTTAATTATAATTTATATATATATATATATATTGGTAATAGTTCATTTTAATTATAAGAAAAAGAAAAAAGCATGTTCAAAGCTTTTGACAAAGAGGCTCTGACAGAGATTTTTCATACTATTCCATTATGCTAACAACGGCTATACGTTCATAATTATCATTGCCATTATCAGTAGTAAATGGCAAAACGTTAAAATCAACAAAAACAATTTCCAGGAAACCCCAGCCTTAAAAAAACCTTCTAGCAGCAGAGCTACTCGAATATAGTCTATGTACTTCTCTGTAAACTCCCGCTGCGGCATCTCTTGTCTGGCATTGGGTACAGTGTTTCAGATTTACATCTTTCTGATGTTTTCCCACTTCGTTGTTTTGATCAGGATGCATGCTTTTTAAACAGTTTAAATACATTGCTTGTATTGCCACTGCGTTGAACCTTCTTGCTGCAAACATTGCATTGGGCTACATTTTTTTTCAATTTGTGAAAAGAAAAGTGGCGCCACATATAACGCGGCACTTTTGGTCAGCCATTGTCGTACATCTTCCGCGGCCTGGGGGGGGGGGTCTGGGGAAACGTTTAAGGGACTCTTTAGTCACAGAGCGTCAGTTCATTCCAGTATGCATAAGTGGAAGGTACGGCTGTTAGTTCTGTGTCTTTAGCAAGAATATTGCTACTGGTATCCTACAGAAAAAAATTAAATCTCTATTTTTTTCTTGTAACTTGAGGCAAAATTAGTACAGTTTTGAGCATCGAAACATCGATTACTGAGTTATAGATCGGCCCATCCTAATGGTGAAGGGCTCTCAAGGAGGTGTGAGTCAAGACAGTTTTACTGCTCCATGCAAAACTACAGTGTTTACTTTAACCTTACTAACAAGATTAAATCCTTATAGCAACCAGAATAATTCAACAACATGTTTTCTCAAAAACGGGTTTTAGACATAAAAATATATACCGTAATTTTGCATCTGAGAGATGCGAATTTACCCTTATATTAAAACTGGAATTATGCTTATTAGTTTAATTGAATTTAGGATCACAGGGCCATTTGGCAACATTGGTCACAAAACAACTTCATCTACTTAAATATGTCTTTTTAATACATTACATACCTGATATCAGTTCAGCTATACTAAGTACTTCAACATGCTCACTAATTGAGTTTTTTGATCATGGTAAGGGGTTTAAAGAAGTACAAGAGTACATGCACTTGAACATGTCATTTGTTTTTTTCTACTTCCTTGCCGTGTCTAATCATAGGTAAACAGGACTGTGTTGTGTGCATCACCTGCATTTCAGCGGTGTACTTAGGAAATTGATTACGCTCCCTTTGCAGTTGCAATCTTGAAAACCGATGATCGCACTTTGGCTATTAAAAAATCTGTGGCATTTTGGAAGTAAATATTCTAGTGGGGCCATACAGACCTGGGAGAGAGGCACTGCCAGAATGGATGGTTCAGTCCTAAGACGTTATAAATTGTATGTGTATGAGAGAGAGAGAGAAAGATGATTAAGTATTTAAAGAGACCAACAATTACAAGACTAACACATCTGCTTACATCCATTAGCCAGTAAAACACTCAGAATGGATGGCTTGAATTGGCTCACAGAGTTTGGAAAAATGAGTGAAGATTGTGTTGCCTCTGACAGCAAGTGAGATTGGCACAGCAGAGAAAAGATCATTGGAGTTGTACTGGAAGGCCGTAGGAAGTTCAGAGTGGCAATAGTGGCATTTGCAGGGTTGCCAAGGAGGGTGATGCTTCTTGTAAACTTCCTGTAAGGAAGCAAGAGTGAGATACTGTGTTTCACAGTGTATTAGGGTATCTAACACCAGTGACTGGGTTGAATAATGCCATACAAAATCACAAAAAACAAAGATCTGTCAACATATTACTTTGTCATAAAGTGCAACCACTAAATGACAATTTTAAAAGATAGCTCAACATCATAAAATACTCAACACTGAAAGCAATCAACACATTTATAATGTTTGGCACATTCTAAATTTTTTTTTCCATTTGCAAAATACAAAATCATATTGTACTTAAGCAATAAACTTGAATCATGTGGTAATGATGATGTCTACTCCAAAATAGTGAATATGCAAGTGCATGCATCCTATAAATTAGATCATAGGTTGCTTAAATGGCTCTGGGTTAAAAGCTCAAGGAGGGACTGAAAAGTTCAGGTTGGATATGAGCAAAATAATGCAGAGATTACTGCAGGGGTCAAAGGGCCTGCTCAACGCAACCTGGAAAAGTTAGTGGCATTAGACACAAAAAAAATCCATATACTTCAAAAATCAATATATTTTTTTTAAACAAGAAAGACATTGAGCATGTAATGGAAAAGAAATAGATTATGATGACAAAGTTGTCTTTACTTTAAACATTTTATTAAAATACTATAATGTTATTCAGTTGAGTTGACTATTTATTTTTTTTTTTATAACAGCCACTGTCTGCTGGAGATGGGAAGGAAGCACTCGTGTTCATTTTATCCTGCTAAATTGCAGGAATGCTAAAATTATTAGAGACAAGCTAACTCAAAAACCCTTGAAGCGCAGTCCAAAATCCTATCAGTTAAAAAAAAAGTAATTTAACATACAGCCTTCAAGTTTTTTTCAGTCACTTAAGGTTACTTGGCAAAATGGAGTCACTTTGCAAACCTCTGATAGAAAAATAAGAAATTTTGTTGTATGAATGAACTACTTTGAAATTTAAAAATAACGGGTACTTTATACTAATTAGGAATATGCCAAAGTCAAAAACAGGCCACAAATGGTACGGAAAAGTCCTAGAAACAGCTCACAAATTGCTGCTCACCAAATGTATTTTTTCCTGGAAACAGTAAGAGTCAAAATAGCCCATTTTGTGTAGGGGAATCTACACTTTATCACTCTTCTTGGATGGCATGTTTATCTACTTAACAATAAGGCAAATAAAAACAATGGAAAAACAATATTTAGCCTCTGCTAGTAAAATAAGCTGTTGCAAACTTTACAAGAACTTTTTCTATGCGTTAAGTATAAATATTTTACAAATGTTATAATTTCCTAAGTGAATATATGACTTTTGTTAAAATACATACTTATCCAAAAAAATCAAAAAAACAGTGAAATTGTAAAAAAACAGCTAAGTTCATTAACGCATCTGCACTTTTCATAGTTGTGCAGGCAATCCTGAAAAAAAATAAATCTCTGTGGAATAAGCAAAGTCAACATACATGTTACTGCAAAGAAATTGCTCAGGGTCTCGTCCCTCTCCATTTCATGTCCTCTCATGGAGAGGATGGCTGTAAACCCACGTCCTTCAAGTCAGTAAGCTGGAGCTTACCCATTTGACCAATAGGAAAACTCTGGCCACCCTATAGAGTAAGCAAGCCTCTGACTTTCTAACTGCAACTGGGTATAATACTATTCTGCAGCAGGTTCCTTCTCTCTCAGCTTTGCTGCCCCCTTGACTATACTCGCCCCTACATTGAGTGATCCTTGACAAACCCCCAAATGTCACCAGCAAGAACTTGCTAACAGTCCTATGCCTATTTATTTCACATCCTTATATAGACAGACTGCCGCAAAGAAAGGGTCTCTGATTTAAAGAAGATACTGGTCCAACTTTTCTAAAGGGAACTCCACCTGATTGGCTGAGCAAGAGAACCTCCGATTTCTATACTGCATCTGAAGGGTAAGATATTACCCCATGGCAGGCTCTCACTCAGCCTTGATCCACTTCTATATCTTGTTACCCTTACTCCTTCCCTAAAGAATCCCCAATGAGCCCTCAAATGTCACTGGCAAGAATTTGTTCAGTGTCCCTGCCCTTTCTCTTTCACATCCTCACCTGGAAAGGGTGGCTGCAAACCTGGGGCATCCAAGTCAGTAAGCTGGTGCTCATTCAGTTGGACAATAGGAGAATTCTTTACATTCCAGTGAGTATGCAAGCCTCTGACCTTCTAACTATAACTAGCGAGGAATTGTATTGCAGAGCATCAGGCTCTCTGTCTCTCACTATCCCTCCCATATGCAATTCCTTAAATGGAAGAGAGTTGCAGTTTGGTAAATGCTACAAATTGGAAAGCAGGATTAAAGAACATACACACATACACTATTGGAAAGAGAAAAATAGCAGCTATTAATGATGACTGCCACAGATTTACTTAAGAAAAAAAAACTAACATATTAAAATCAGCATAATATAGCATTTATGTAGTATATAGTAATAGATTTTCAATTTGGATTTAAATACCTAAGCCTATGTGGTTTCCCTTAAACAACTAGTAGACAAGTAATTTCAAATTTTGTTAGCCTTTTGTGAGCACTTTGAAACCAACTGTTGCAAAAGTTGCCTGCAGATTTCAAGATGGACTTTGGGGTTCTAGGAGACTTCTTTTAGGATCAAATGATCAGCTATTTGGCTGAATATTATGTGCTGGCCAGTTCTGGACAAATTAGTATTAATTTGAAATGTATGCCACTTGTAGATAATTTTCCTTAGAGTGGATTGATTGAGTTTAAATAATTCAATAATCTTTATCAATCCTTTACAAGACTCATTGGCATCCACAACCTTCCTTTTGAGGACCTTAGAGAGCGCTTTTGATCTTGGCATGATGACACCATACACATCAATAGCAAAGAAAACACTAGACCCTAGATATCTGTAGTTTATATAAGACAGCTTCCATTTGCATACTCTCTAAAAGGTTCTAATCACTGGCACCTCATCTGGAATGCCTATTTCAAATTCTTGTACTTATAAAAAATTACTTAAGAATGCTTTGAAATCACTTCAGTTTATTTTTTATTCAGTGCATCCCTCACTGGTATGAGAAAATCCAAACATATGATATACTGTTCAATATGTCTTGATATCTAGTTATGCAAGAAGTAAAACTTTTTGGGGTTCCCATAATTTTTGGCATTCTAGACCACAAAAAAACTAATTTTTAGACCATATTTTGTGGAAGAAATTACACCCTTCTGATAGAGTAAAACAATAGGTGTCTTGACCAAAAATAATCAATGAATTGAAGATGTTCATGCCATAGCGACCAAAACCAATGGTTCACCCCCTATTGAGATACAAGGGACCAAAGTTACTCCTTTCCACTAAAATTTGAAAACATGGGGTTGGTAATATAGGCATGTGGAATGCTGTTTTATGCTAGTTTGAATTTGCTGATTATGAATATTATAGTATTTGTGATATTTGATTTTTTAACTTGTGGCTCTAGCTTCTAAGAGCCACTCCCAGAAGGTTAAAAATGACAAATTTCAACCATAATGTGGGGTAATGTTTTAGATTGTTTCAATGTCAATTATTAAAAATTTGATGTTATTTTTCATCCTTTACTATGGATCTAGTATTCGATGGACATTTCTCAGAGGGCAAAAAAATGACATATTTCTGTTACAACTTAGAATATTTACACTTTAAACATTAAATTGAAGAGCACGTTAACATTTCAAATTATGTGACACAATTATTCTTACTTATTGTGCACATCTACCTCATAAAGTAAATCACTACATTTGTTATGAACACCATGAATTAGGGCAGACATTTATAGATTTAATGTGGTGATAAATGTAGGGGTGTACTTACTTTTTCCATGTGACAAATATGAATTTCTCTTCATTTAGAAGAATTAATAAAACGTTACTGTCACTTTTGTTCAAGTATATCACATTTATCTGCAGGCTCTTCTTGCATCAAGATCTAATGTTTGCCTGTTCAAATATGTTGAAAAAGTCAACAGTTTCCACGAGGTGTACTGTACTTATTTTTTCACCTGACTGTATTAGTTTACACACATTTCATTAATTTAACACAGATAATTAAATTAGGATAAAGTACTTATTTATCATGTAAATTCAAGCCTGTAAGCATCCAATGGATGATGAAAACTTACTCTCTTTAGGTATTTGGTCTCATTAGCATTTCTGCCATATAAAACATACACATTTCCCCTAGACATTGTTTGTTACCGCTTTAGTATTTCGAGCTCAAAGGTTAAATTCTTTATTTAGCTTCTTCTGTAAAGTCAACGCAGTGTCAAGTAAACTTGCCGAGCAAAACAAAGATTTGCCGCATTTCGTATAAACATCAAAGGCTGTAATATACGTTTGAATTGCTCTCTGATAGCAGATAATACATTTAATTAGACGATGACGTAAACTTTCATGTAGAACTACACAGAGATTAAAATAGCGGTATAAAAAGATGGAAAGCTAGACAGGAAATGTACAGAAAAGACTCTTCTCGAAATAAAGCACACAACAATTAAATCATCTCACTACAAATAATGATTTTTTATTATTATTTTTTTAATATAAGGGAAAAGGTACCGAGAACGCACTTAGATATAGCGGTATACTGTACGTCGCGCCGCTCTATCAGAAAAATATCTTTGAAGGAGGGGCTAATAAGTCACCGTCCAGGGGTGAGAGTTCAGAGGGCAAAGGGAACCAGCATGGCGTCAAATGGAGGTTTGGGTTCTTTGGTAAGAAGGATAAAATTGTTTTAATATTCTTTTATAATAATTTTTGGAGAGTTTCAGCGAAACACTTATTTATTTCCTTTAGTATGAATTTCTTTAAGCTAAAAAGTAAAAAAAAAAAAAAAACACGGGTAATCCCATTTTCGTAAATTATATGTATTGATGTATTCTTATTTTTGCCCATTGGTTTTACATTGACTTACAAAATGCAAACATTTGTCGGAAAAAATAAGATTGTGCAGATGTCTTTTCTTCGGAATCACGTGGAGAGGCGAACTAATTTACGTGTCGTTATTGTTCTCCATATCTAAGAGTCTTGGAATGATTAAAGTCGAATTTTTTATTCGGCTAATTTAGGCAGGATTACACAGCAACGGGAATGTAATCGCATAGGTAGTATTTTTCTAACCCGCTTAATCCTGAACAGGGTCACGGGAGTGCGAAGGGCCTACACAGACACACACACGGTCCGATTAAGTGTTTCCAGTTCACCTAACCTACCCTGCATGGCTTTGGACAGTGTGGGGAAACCTTAGCAGATACGGGGAGAATATGCACACTCCACGCAGGGAGGACCGCAGGCAGCAGCGTTAACAGACTGTGTCACCATGCTGCCCAATAAACGTATAGTGCGAACTGTTTTCATTTAAACAATAAGGTGTAAAATATATGAAAATAAATTTGTTGTGACAGGCAAGATAAATTAGACAGTTTTCTTTGAAATCATTAGATTCATAAATGAATAATTAAGGTTTTATTTGATGTACTACCAGAAAAGAACTAGTACAGGCTTCAGTTAAACAGAAAAATATACTGTATGTCTATAAAACCTAAAGAAGTGATTTTTTTTCTCATTCTGTGAAACTGCTGTTCTTCAGATAACTAATGATTTGCTTATTGCAACAAACTCTGGCAATCTAGCTAGCAGTACTTTGATACTGTCAAGCATGATATTCTGCTGCCCAGAACTGAGAACATTCTGGGTATCTCTGGCACTGCCCTCCTCCAGTGGTTTAAGTCCTGTCTGTCTAATAGGCAAGAGTTTATTCGTCTTGGCAGCAGCAGGTCCATCTTAGCCCCGGTCACATAAGGAATCCCCTCAAGGTTCTTTCCTCTGCCCTCTGCTCTTCTGTATCTGCATGCTTCCCCTTGGCCATATTATTTGAAGCTTTGGACTGGGTTATAATTTTTTTTTATGCAGATAATACTCAAATTCATTGCAGTGTTAAAAGTAAAAGTTCAGCAGAGCTTTCTCAGTTCACAACTTGCCTCTGCGAAATTAAAACCAGAAGGGAACATAACTCTTTAACATTAAACTTTAACAAAACCAAAGTCATGCTAATTGGCACTAAATCTCACCTTAAGAAAATTAGCTTCTTTTCAGTCACCCTTGGAGATGATGTCATCAGACCTTCTTCTTCTGCTAGGAATCCTGGTGTCGTCTTTGGTTGCTCCCTCTCATATACTGTACTACCCACATAAATTACATTAAGAAACATTCTTACTTTCACCACCATAATATATCCCATGTTTGCTCATTCCTCTCCTTTTCCGATGCTGAGAAACTTGTCCATGCTTTCATTACATCCTGCATCGATTATTGTAAGTCCCTACTTGAGGATACCCCTTGTAATCTCTTATCACAGTTCCAGTTGGTTTCCTGACACAGACCTGCAACTGCGAGCAGGTAACACACATCCTGCTGTGCCCTCACTGGCTCCCCTTGCCTTACAAAGTTGAATACCAAATTCCATTAATAAATTATAAATCTTTAAATGGCCTTACACCATACTACATCAGTAACCTCGTCCATCATTATACCATGTAGTCCCACTAGGGTCCACTGATTCTGGCAATCTCATTGTGCATCAAACTAAACTATGCTCAATGGATGACAGAGCCTTCAGCTGTATAGCACCCAGACTTTGGAACAATCTCCCTGATTTAATGAGATCAACTGACTCAATTCATTTTTTTAAAAATCAACCTAAAACTCATTTGTTCAGGAAGGCATTTACTGTAACTTTCCTGACATTCTAATTCCTCTTTCAGTTTAATGTCTTTGTCCAGATGCTCAGAACAATTTGTGTTTGTATCACAGATTATGTTATTTGTTCAGGGTTTTTGCCGTATTTGTATTTTATTCTGGTTTATTGTTTTTTGTCTCAAAGCTCTATGTATCCTGTATTTTATTTAGTGCTTTAATGAAATATTATTTGCATCCAATGTTGCTTAAGCCTTTTTTTTAATTTCTGTGAAGTACTTTGACCATGAGAAAGGGACTATATAAATAAATTGTATTTTTGTTATTCTTTGGGGGAAAGTTGTCGTAATTTGTAAATAACCTCTGACCACAGTACTATAACCCTATAATAAACAAAAAGGAGAATTATCATAGAAGTAAGGGTGTGGACTTCAAGTTTCAGCATCTAGGATACACATGATAATGAAATAAGAAAATGTATTTTAAAATGCTTTAAGAGAAAATCACTATGTACAGTATATATATATATATATATATATATATAATCTCTGTTATAAAAAAAAAAATCCTGGGAGAGAGTGACTAGGGAGATGAGACGTGATCTTCACGTGAAGATCACGGAAGACACTTAAAAGACCCACGAGATGAAAGAGATTGGGCACGGAGCGTCTCGCGGGGACCTTAAACATGAGACTTTGTGCCAAGAGTTGACCCAGGACCATCTCGCGGGGACGTAGAACATGAGATTCTTGCAAGACATGACCTACTTCTAACCAATATCAAATAAGACCATGGGCAGCAAAACACTCAGTCGTGTAAAGGATTTGAGCCTACACACATCCAGGGCTCTCAGCGCATATAAAGCGTATAAAGACAATATGTTATAGATGAAAAGTCAACAACTAAGCGAAGAAGAAGAAAGAGCAGCGCGGAGAAAAGAGACTCAAAAGCGTTGGAGAGAATAAAAAAAAAAAACGAAACAGAATGTCTAGGTGCAAATTCAAAAAATAAGGAAAGTAATTTTCAGTCCGGAACAAGTGGAATTGGAAAAAAGCACGTCCAATCGGTCTCAAAATTAAAAGATAAAGTATAACTTCATAAAGGCATTCAAAAAGGTTGGCGCTATACACATGCAGAGCAGGTTACAGATTATGAAAGCAGTGGAATTCGAAAGGCTCAAAAAACGGTGTGATACACATGCAGAGAAAGGTAAAGAATATGACAGCAGGAAAATTTGAAAGTATTGTAGCGTCCCTTCCAGGTTGAAGCCTTTTTTTTTTTTTTTTTTTTTGGAGTGACTGTTAGGTTCGATTGAGGGAGGGCAGAGTACAGCACGGAAGACTGACAGCAGGGTATTGATTGATACGGGGGAGGGGGGGGTAGTTCTTGATTGTTCAAGTAAAACGTTTGTGAGACTTTACTACGTCTGATCACATTAGCACAAACAAAAGGAAACTGTTACTTGAAAAAAGGGAAAATAATCATCACGGACCAGGTGTAATTGAAAAAATAGCAGGACAAAGCGAGGTCAAAAATAGAAGACAAAGAGTAGAAAACAAATGAAAATGTCGTAAAGAGGTTAAAAAACAAGGGGGCCAAACACATGTAGAACAGGTTAGAGATAATGAAAACAGTGGAATTCAAAAGACTCAAAAAATGTAGGGACAAAACACATGCAGAGCAAGATACAGAATATGAAAGCAGAAAAAAAACAAACGTGTCAAAACAAAGAAAGTAAACATCGCATTAGTACAAAGAAAGAGAAATTATTACTCAGAGAAATAATGAAAAGGCGAATAGAGATCGAATATATGGACATAGGTGATGTCTGAAGTATGTAAATATTGTAAGGCTTTGAAGTTTAAGTCAGAATTTCAAAAATGGGGTTTACCTCACATGCATTTATTGGTTACTTTGCAAAAAATATTATTAACTGCTGCTGATGATGATGTAGATCGTTTTGTCTATGCTGATATTCCAAACAAAGAAACCTATCCTGAATTATGGTACAAAGTCATTAAACACATGTCTCACGGACCTCATTTAAAAGATTCAACATGTTGGGACTCTAAAGATTCCAAATATTGTTTTTAAAGAAGTTCTGAAATAAAAGTGAAACTAATGAAATAGCAACAATTCAAAGAAAAAAAAAATCATAAAAGTGTGTATCTGGACTGTGTAAAATAACTTTATAAAGTAACATAAAAGGTTTAAATACTGGTTATCCTTTTACACTAAAATATTACTAAAGAGATACAAAAAAAGTAAAATGCATATGTTGTTTTTCTTTAAGGAGATTAAATATTACTGAAGAAAGAAAGAAAAAACTAAAACAGCCAAATGGGGCTATGCATACGAACTTAAAAGGTTTAAATAAAACAGAAATATATATTTTATTTTTACTTGCTTAACTTGTGGAGGGTGTATCCTGTAGCAAAGCCCTAACGTTTTTCGTGAAAGCCCGTTTCAGTCAATAAGTCTTAAAAAAAACGTGTAAAGATATTGACAATAAGCTAAGCAAACCCAGGAAGACATGGAATCGTTTAAATCAAGTATCATTACATCTTCCTTTCTTAAAGAGAAGTAAGGCAGTACTTATAAGCTTACATATTTATATATAGACATCCATATATATATCTATATCTATATCTATATCCGAAGCCGTGCAAGTACACTCTTGAGAATGCAACGTATGGTTGTACAGAAGAAAAGCAATCTTGCCTCAAATGAATGGCAACCTTTTGTAGGTCTATGAACTTAATTTAAACTTTAGGTTTACACGGTGCTTTCTTTCCAAAGTACCTGCACTAATGAATATGTCTGTATGTGTCAGTCGGTCAAATCCACGCGCTTCGCACCGGCGAAGTACCGCTTTTA